>NW_017616940.1:0-34919 GCF_001879475.1 Ipomoea nil
CTACAGTGTTGCCAGACCATACGGTGGTCTAATTAGTTATTTATTTATTTGCTTTTTATATAATTTTTTATTTCGTCCTCTCTCTCTCTTTTAAATCTTATATTATTATTTTGCATGTCTTCTATTTTGGCCTGTTTTTTATTTAAACTTATTTTGATATTTCTTTTCCCCCAGAAAATGATAATAGTTGGATCAACAGTAGTAGAGATTTTAATCCAGAAGATAGCTATGTTTATGGTGTTTTTGACAGTTCAATAAATTCACCATTGAGCATTATAACTCATAGTAAGTATTTTGAGGTTAATATTTGTAAGTCATTGATATGCAGATAATTATTCATGTTGCAAATATTTTAATATGCAGGTGGCAATTTAATAAAATCAAGTATTTCTCGCACAGTAAAGAAAAGAGCAACTCTTAATGAAAACGAACAGATGGATATATCTACACATAGGAGGCGGTTACTGCTCACAGTAATATTCAGGGTAAAAATATTGTTGTTAAAACATGTTTTCCAATACAAATGATTTATATATAAAAAATATAAGAATACCCTTCTATTGTGAATTTTAGTGTCCAAGGAAAACCACTCTCACAACAATAGTAAAGCTAGCATGGATTCACAATTTAATGCTCAATCTATCCTACCTTTGACTGATGTGACAAATGGTTAGTAACCATTATTTCTATTAGACTATTTTTGTTTTCATCATAGTAAATATATATATATATATATATATATATATATATATATATATATATATATATATATTTGGGTTCTCATTGTAAGCATTAAATCAATATTATTCTTTTTGTATTGTAGTTATCCAAGTCACTGTTAATGATGGTAACGGATTGTCAGTATTGAAAGTGAAGACATCAAAGGGCAAAGACGATAACAGATCGACTTTGAAGACACCAAATTGTAACATTATGGTTTTTAATTATGCTATATTTATTTGTTTAAATAATAAATCATACAATTATCTTATTAAATTGTTTCTAATTAAGAAATGTCTTTTTACGTTGCTTTTTGTTTGTATCATAGGTCATTGTAATACTTCTTTGGGGTTGGAAAATGTACTCGATTTACAAAGTGTCGGACAAGTCACAATTCAACCAACTCTTACTTGCCGCAATCTAAATATAGACTTTGATGAAGTACTAGATCCTGGACAAAATATAATTAATTCAATAGTTGGTGAGCTATAATTGATTATACTTTGTTACATAAATAGATAACTTAAACTGAAGTCCCATGACACAGTATATGCAACTAAAGAATTAATTTGTATTGCAGTTGAGTATGCAGATTTGGGTGACCAACAAAATTTATGTGAACATTGCAATGCATTATTTTGGTACGAGGAGCGAGTGAATAAAGCATTGATGAGTGGAGCCACGAGATATTCGGCGTGTTGTGGACATGGGAAAATTAAGCTGCCTCAAATACGGATGCCTCCCAAAAAAATATTTGATTTATTCTTTTGTCACGGGAATAAGAGAACAGAATTTCTGCAAAACATCAGGACATATAATAACATGTTTTGTTTTACTTCTATGGGAGCAAAGGTTGACAAATCTCTAAATACTGGAAAGGCTCCACCTATAGGATTAATGGTCAAAACTTTCATTTGATTGGAAGCTTATTACCAAATGACGGTAATAAGCCAAAGTTTGCACAACTTTACATACATGACACTCAAAATGAAATTGATAATCGCATGAACTCATTCAGGTGATAATCGCATTTGCTAATTCAATCTTATAATCGCATGAACTCATTCAGGTGTTTCAATGTATTTTTTAATAGCTTTGTTTTTGTTTTCTGTAGGAAAGAAGAAGATAGAGCTAATATACATGTTGATATTGTTGGAGATATTAAACAGGTTCTAGATAAGTACAATGTATTAGTGAAATCATTTCGATGGGCTAAATCTGAAATTGACTCTAACCCACGAGTAGAGATTAAAATGAGACTTATTGGTAAACGAAACAATGATGCAAGAACTTATAATTTACCAACAGTTTCAGAAGTCGCAGCTCTTATTGTCGGTGATCTAGACCCAACAATAGGTGAACGTGACATTTTGGTTGAGTGTAAATCAGGTGGTTTAAAAAGGATAAGTGAGTTGAATCCCGCATACTTACCATTGCAGTATCCTATTTTGTTCCCATATGGCGAGGATGGGTATAGGGAGGACATTCAGTTTAACTTCTCTGTAAACCATCGTGGTGGGGGAAGGGTACGTGTATCGCAGCGAGAGTATTTTTCATATCGGATACATGAAAGATTTAGTGAAGTGTCAACTTTACTATATGCAAAGCGACTTTTCCAACAATTTTTGGTTGATGCATACACAATGGTTGAATCCAGTAGGCTATTCTTCATTAGGAACAATCAGAAAGCTTTAAGGTGTGAAGCATACAAAGGACTGTCAGATGCATTGACAAGAGGAGAAGTTGATTCTAACAAACAAGGTAAACGAATAATTCTGCCGTCGAGTTTCACTGGTGGTGCAAGATATATGATACAGAATTACCAGGATGCAATGGCAATATGTCGTCAGAAAGGATATCCCAATTATTCATTACATTTACTTGCAATCCAAGTGGCCGGAGATACAACGATATCTAGACAAGCGCAATTTGAAAGCAGAAGATAGACCAGACATTGTCTGTAGAATATTTAAGATGAAGTTGGATTGCTTGGTTAAGGAATTGAGAGCTGGCAAATTATTCGGTGCAGTTACTGCAGGTACGGTCCTTGGATACTTAGATAGAATAATATGTTTTTTTATGATATGTTAATTTTCATAACATAATTCCTGTCAACCTTATTTTATTTCAGTTGTATACACCATTGAGTTTCAAAAACGTGGTTTACCACATGCCCCACCTATTACTTTTTTTGGAAAGAAATAGTCAAAGGTCGACATCAAACTACATGGATTCCATTATTTCAGCAGAGATACCGGACAAAGTAGTGGACAAGGATTACTACAATGTTGTTGAAGAATTTATGATACACGGTCCTTGTGGACCAGCGAGAACAAAATCGCCTTGCATGGTGAACGGAAGATGTTCAAAACACTTCCCGAAAAGATTTGTTGAGCTCTCCAATTGGGATGAAGACGGCTACCCAATCTACATGCGCCGGGACGATGGTAGAACTATCTTAAAAAATGGAGTGGAATTAGATAATAGATATGTTGTACCACATAACAGATATCTGCTTCTCAAGTATAGGGCACACATAAACGTGGAATGGTGTAATCAATCGAGGTCTATCAAATACCTGTTCAAATATGTCAACAAGGGAAATGACAGGGTCACAGCTGAATTCTACAAGAGTACAACTGATGAACATTCAAATGAAGTGGTAGATGAGATAAGCATGTACTATGATTGCAGATACGTGTCTGCTTGCGGCTACATGGCGACTCCTTAGTTTCGATGTCCAATTTAGGACCCCTCCAGTTGAGAGACTAAGTTTCCACCTTCCAAATTGCCAGTCAGTTGTTCGAGGATGACGATCGAATAGACAACGTCTTGAATCGTCCTACTGTGGGTCAAAGTATGTTCACTGGCTGGTTCGATGCAAATAAGAGATTTGATGTTGCAAAGGGATTGACATATATTGACATGCCAACCAAATTTGTCTGGAAGAAAGATATTAGAGAATGGCATCCAAGGAAACGGGGTTTTTCAATTGGTCGCATTTTTTATGTACCCCCAGGTAGCGGTGAAATATATTACTTGCGATGTCTCTTGAATGTAGTTCGGGGTCCTACCAATTTTGAAGATATCATGACTTTTGAGGGAGTAAAGTATCCAAGTTTTAGAGATGCATGTTATGCACGGGGGCTACTTGACGATGACAAAGAATATATTGATGCAATAAATGAGGCAAGTCATTGGTCAACTGCACAAGCCATGAGGAAATTGTTTGTCATACTCTTGACATCGAACTTGGTTATTAGGCCGGAAAATGTTTGGAATGCCGTGTGGCAACATCTGTCAGAGGATGCACAGTTTAATAGACGAAGAGTCTTACAGAAAGAAGGTTGTACTCTCAGACTTTTAACATTTTTTTTTAGTTTATTTTTATATATTTACTAATGAATTTAACATTTGTTTTATTCATTTTTTTTTGTGTGGATGACAGACTTGATATTATCAGATGACGATAAGAAGAATTTATGTTTGATTGAATTGGAGAAATTGCTACAGTTGTACAACAAGTCTTTGAAAGACTACCCTCAAATGCCATTACCAAACTTCGATGATGCATGGTTGGTGTTGATAATAGATTGTTGTTTGAGGAACTGGCTTATGATCGTGAAGCTTTACATGAAGAGAGTCAAATGATGGAAAGACAATTAACTGACGAACAAACCATAGTATATGAAACAATCTTGGGAGATGTATCCTTGAACAACGGTGGATTGTTTTTTGTGTACGGTTATGGTGGAACGGGAAAACATTTGTTTGGAAGGCTTTGTCTGCAAAATTGCGATCTAAAGGTGATATCGTCATCAATGTTGCCTCAAGTGGTATAGCCTCATTACTTCTAACTGGAGGACGAACTGCTCACTCCAGATTTGCAATACCAATTTCTTTAAATGAAGATTCAACGTGTAATATCAATCAAGGTAGCCACCTCGCAGAATTAATTGTAAAGACAAAGTTAATAATTTGGACGAAGCACCGATGATGCACAAGCACTGTTTTGAAGCATTAGATAGAACAATGAGGGATTTGATGCGATTCCACGATCCGCTTAGTGCTGAAAAGACATTTGGTGGCAAGACTGTTGTATTTGGGGGTGACTTTAGGCAAATATTGCCTGTTATACCTAAAGGTACAAGGCAAGATATTGTATCAGCTACCATAAATTCTTCTTATCTTTGGGATACATGTAAAGTTCTTAGGTTAACAAAGAATCTCCGATTAAATAGAATGGACCCCGAGGTTGATCTACAACAAGTTGAAGATTTTGCAGAATGGCTTGCATCTATCGGAGATGGAACAATGGGAGGTCCAAATGATGGTTATGCAAATGTTAACATCCCACAGGAAATGTTGTTGCCATCTACCGGTGACCATATAGCAACAATTGTAGATAGTACATTCCCAATGTTCAAAAATGGTGGATGTGACCATAGCTACCTTGAAAGTCGAGCAATATTGGCTCCAACACTTGATGTTGTTAACGCCATAAATGAGTATATGAGTCAGTTGCATGTAGCTGAGAGCAAGACTTATTTCAGTTGCGACACAGTTTGTAAGTCTGATTCAAGCAACGGTATCCTTTCAGATGTGCACACTCCTGAGTTTCTAAATGGATTGCGAGCATCTGGTATCCCTAACCATGCATTAACTCTAAAGGTGGGATCCCCTGTAATGTTATTGAGGAATATAGACCACTCGCTTGGTTTATGCAATGGTACGAGGTTGGTCATCACTAGGTTATCGGACCATGTTGTGGAAGCAAAAATTGTGACTGGTAACAGCTCTGGTACAATGGTTTTAATACCTAGGATGTCAATGACCCCATCAGATCCAAGATTGCCATTCAAATTCCAAAGAAGACAATTCCCTCTTATGTTGTCGTACGCAATGACCATAAACAAAAGTCAAGGACAGACACTGTCTCATGTAGGTTTGCTGTTGAAGAAACCAGTGTTTGTACATGGTCAATTGTACGTTGCTGCGTCTAGAGTTAGCAACCCTAAGGGTCTAAAAATTTTAATTGCAAACGAAGGTGAAACGAGTTGTACTTCAACTACCAATGTTGTGTACCACGAAGTATTTAATAATTTGTAATTTTATTTCAATGTTTATTAACTTTTGTCATGCCTTACTTTGTCTACTACTTTGGATACATTTATTTCTAATTAACTTCTTCTTTTAGTATTTACATAAAACTTCTCCGTAAACTTTAAGAATCAATATCTTTACAAAATATTCTTTAGGTTAATATTAAAATAACTTAACGTAATATTGTATAATTCTTATCCGTGCATCGCACGGGACAATTACTAGTTATCAAATAAATTGATAAGCTGATACCAAAGACCTTGTCCAATGGTATAAAATAAGTTGATAAGTTAATTATTTTACCAAACAGGACGTTACACTGGTTTACATTCCATCTCCTGGAATGGGTCACCTTGTTTCTGCTGTGGAAACAGCAAAGCTCCTTCTACAAAACAAACATCAACTCTCCATTTACAATCTTGCTCCTGAATATGCCTGCAATTGATTCCAACATTAATTCATATATCCAATCTTTACTTGCCGATAACGACTTCTCCAGGTTGAAGTTCATACCACTGCCAGTGCCAGAGGACCAACAAGTTCACCTTCTTCAGTTTCTTCATCGAATCTCAAAAGCCTAACGTCGTCAGAGATTGCGATAATCGGAAGGATTCTTTAAAAGAATTAAAAGCATGAGTAAAATTAACCGATGGGCACCGCATGTTGCCATGCTAGCTCGGATCAATGACCGAAATGTGTAGATGGCCAAGAGAATTTCCTTAAATGTGTCTTGATTTTTTTTTTGACAAAAATATGTAAACTCAGTTTCCAGTTGCGTTTTTGTTGTTGTCCCGACTGTATTTTTTTTTTTTTTCATTATTTACGTAAAACGCAATGGCGAGTTGCGTTTTTCGTATTCTATACGTTAAACGCATCTGCCAAATGCGTTTTTATGTGACGTATGAATATGTTAAAACACATTTGGGAGATGCGTTTTACGTATAATCCTATAAAATACGTAAAACGCAACTCCGAAATGCGGACTATTTACCGGTGTAGTCCGCCGGAATTATGTGAAAAACGCAAGAATGAATTGCGTTTTTGTAAGTAAACGTAAAAGGCCACTTGCACTTCCTCCTCACTTCCACAAAAGGGTGAGGGGAATGATCGTTTGCCGGCAACTCCTTCGCCTTCACCACTCTCACGTACAAAAACTGCATTTGCTCCACTAAGTCAAACGCCGTCGCCTGCCTATCATTCCCGCGCCGAGCAGCGTCGCCGTCTCCGGAGCCTGAACTCTCTCTTGGTCTTGAACAACGGCGTTCGGTGCCGGTGGAGCACCGCCGGCGTTTCTGTTCTGCTTTCTGTTCTGGGTTTGGTTCGCCATTATTGTTGATTATGATAACAAGAAGAGAAGAGAGGACGCGCAGTCTATATAGGAAACGATGGATTTTTTTCGAAAAATTTTGAACGATGGACTGGGAAATGATTGAATAACAGTTATTTGTGGTCCTCGCCGTTCTTCGATGTCGCCGGTACAAAAAATCCAAAAAACGCAACTTACTTTTGCGTTTTCCGTATAATACGTAAGACGCAAACGTAAGTTGCGTTTTTGCCTATACCGTATCCCCTAGAAAACGCATTAGGTAATGCGTTTTACGTATACGAATACGTAAACGCAACTACCTCTTGCGTTTTACGAAAATATCGGAAAAAAAAAAATGCCGGGACACAACAAAAAACGCAACTCCCAAAGGAGTTTTACATATTTTTGTCAAAAAAAAAAAAAAAAAAACGCGACACACTTTGGGAATTTCAGGCTTTTGACCACACATTTCGGTCATTGATCCATGCTAGCTCACCCTGCTTTGGACTTTGGAGGGCTCTGTGTCACAATGTCGAGCAGAATGGTAGTACAAGAGGGTGACTCATCTTTTAATTATCTTCAATGTTTCTTGAGTAAATACCCAAAATGGTCCCTCGACTATAGCTAAATTCATAAATTGGTCATCGACTTTCAATTTCAACCAATTAAGTCCTTAACTTTGCAATTTTGACACGATTTGGTCCTCCAATTTGACCGTTTGTTGACCGTGATTCTCGTGTCCAACAAGAAGCACGATTCAGGTCGGGCCAATTACCGGCTCATGCACGTGGTTCGCACGCACAAGGGCACCGACTACAAAGCCTACCGCTACGTTTACGAGCAGGAAGATCCGCAAGGGAAAGTCTGAATCAACCTCTCAAAAGACCGCCAGCGAAGCCCTCAAATCCAACATAACCACAATCGGCTTGCTCGTTCTCCCGGTGTTGGAGCAGCTCATCTTCCTCTTCACCCTAATCGGCCTGAAAATCTTCAATCCCATATGGAAACCCTACATTCCCAACTTCAAACAGGTCTTCGAACACTTCTGCATCAACCTCGGCGGCCGCGCCGTCATCAATGATCTCCAGAAGAACCTGCAGCTCTCGTCGAAGCACGTGGAGGCCTCCAGGATGACGTTGCACCGGTTCGGAAACACATTGTCTTCTTCGCTCTGGTATGAACTCAACTACATTGAATCAAAAGTGAGGATGAAGAAAGGCAACCGGATTTGGTATATTGCTTTCGACAGTAGATTCAAATTAACAGTGCAGTCTGGAAATGCAACCGGAACCTTAAGAAACCGACGATGGACCATGAAATTACAAATATATCCTCAAAAATCACGGTCAACAAACGGTCAAATAGATAGAGGACTAAATTGTGTTAAAATTACAAAGTTAAGGACTTAATTGGTTGAAATTGAAAGTCGAAAACCAATTTATGAATTTAGCTATAATCGAGGGACCATTTTGAGTATTTACTCATGTTTCTTTGAGCATGTAGTAAACAATTATGATTTATGAATTATAATTTCAAATATATTTTGAATTTAAATATATATACTGATTTGAATTCACAACTATTATAATAGAAAATTCAATTCAATTTTTTTTTTTATAAATACTCATAATTTTTACAAGATAGTATATATATGTTCTATAGTTTCAGGAGTAACACTAGAAGATTCAGTTTGATATATATGATTTCACTTCAATTAACTTTATAAAATATTATATATGAAGTTCATTTATTACACTTTTATTATAAGTTCATCTATAGACCGGCCTATAGTGTCAATTCTTTTTAATTTTTGTTTTTTTTTTATTTTAAAAATATTGAATATTTTATTAATACATCGTCCACCGACCTCAAAGGAACCTAGTGGTTGTTTCCTTTCACAGACAGTTGTGAATGTCCGGCAATAGCCACATCTTTATGAAAATGACGGCCACTCATCAGAGGTAGTTATACTAGTTTCTCTCAATCTCTTCAATTCCGGAGTAGCTAGCAGTGAAGATGAAAGACGCAGTGGAGTTAGTTTTCGTTCCATTCCCAGGAATGGGTCACATCAGACCTGCCATTGATATGGCAAAGCTCCTCATACACAGACAACACCATCTCTCCGTTACTCTTCTCGCCATCACCTTTCCTCACGATACCAAGGTCACTTCTTACCTGGAATCACTCCACAATGATGACTCGAGAATGAAGGTCAAGCCACTCCCTAACGACCAATCTGCTCTCAACAATAGTAACGCCATGGACAGCGCTTTCTTCGAGTCTTCATCGATTCTCACAAGCCTCTCGTCAGAGACTGCGTTCACGAGATCGTCGGATCGGTTCTGTAAGGCTAGCCTGGTGGATGCCTACTCTTCCGCCATGGCAGATGTGGCTGATGAGCTTGGGTACCACCTATGTGCTAAACGCCTCCGGTGCAGCCATGCTCGGCCTTCAACTGCATCTACAGAGCCTTAGAGATGGCCGCGGCGTAGATGTGACGGCGTTGAAAGATTCCGATCCGGACCTGACTGTCTCGGCTTACCTGAACCCTTTTCCGGTTAAGCTGTTGCCGTTCGTTGCGCGAGAGAAGACGGGCTGGTCAACCTTTTTCTTGGATGTTGCCAAACGAATGCGAGAGGCGAAAGGCATCATCGTCAACACCTTCTTCGAGCTAGAGCCGCATGCACTCTAATCTCTCTCCGGGGAGGTCCCACCTGTGTACCCTGTCGGACCCCTATTGAACCTAAAATCTGAAAACGACCAAGAATCGGAGAATAAAACCCTGGAATGGCTGGGTGACCATCCAGACTCATCAGTTGTGTTCCTTTGCTTCGGAAGCGCGGGTCATTTCCCCGAGCCTCAAGTGAAGGAGATCGCTTACGCACTTGAGCGGAGCGGGCAGAGGTTCCTGTGGGCGTTGAGGCGGCCACCGACTCAAGCCTCATTCTTGCCCACCGACTACAACAATCCCGGAGAGGTTCTGCCGGAAGGATTCCTTGAAAGAACTAAAAGCATCGGAAAAGTCATCGGATGGGCGCCGCAAGCTGCAGTGTTAGCTCACCGGCTGTCGGGGATTCGTGTCGCACTGTGGATGGAATTCGACTCTGGAGAGCGTCTGGTTTGGGGTGCCGATGGCGACTTGGCCAATTTACTCGGAGCAGCAGGCGAATGCGTTTCAGTGGTGAGGGAGATGGGGATAGGAGTGGAGATCAAGATGGATTACATAATCGATATCGTGGATAGAACAAAGATTCCAGAAATAGTGAGTGCGGATGTGATAGAAACGGGAATCAAGAAGCTTATGGTTATGGACCGGAATTCCAATCCCGCAAGGAAGAAGGCCGAGGAACTTAAAGAACAGAGCAGAGCGGCACTAGCTGAGGGTGGCTCTTCCTACAGTTCTCTTGGACGTTTCTTTGAGGATGTTATGACCAACCTAGGCAGCTAGCAGTTGTTGTATCATGTTTTTTTTTAAAAAAAAAATAATTAAATATTTAAACGAATAATAGCATTTTACAAAATAAGGATAATAATTTTACTTACATTATTTACAAATTAAAGTTCCACTATCGTGACAGCTGAACATATCATATCACAGCCAACGCTAAGGTTTGACCACTGAAGATGCCGGACAAAATAATAGTATCAAAATTCAACAATCTTGAATATGAAAGATTCCGTGTGGACTAATATAAACAATAAAATAATACAAGAGAAGTCGGTTGTGAAGTATGTGGAGTGCAGTTGTCCACGGACGTCATAATCTTCTTTGGAGGTGTTGTGTAATCCACGGCGCCAACACAACTGATTGAGAAACAAGAAAATTATTGAACAAGATTAGAATAACTAAAGCCAAGTAATACAGTTTGATGATATATCTGTTATTATTTTAAATAAATGGTCACTGAATTAACAAATTTTTATTTATATGACATAAATTTAATTGATGAAAGGTGACAGAATCAAACTTCTATGATAAAGTATAAACTCTTTGGATTATAACTATAATAGAAAAAGTATATTGAACAGCTGTAATAGACTTTCTCTCATTTTTAAATTATAGTAACTCAATAGACTTTTTCTCATTTTTGAATTATAATGACTCAATGGCTCAATAGAAATGCTAAAATAACACAAGGTTGTCCTACCTTAATTATATAGTGCCACTACTCACTACTGCGGCATAATTTTGACTTATCTCACCTCCATTGATGACGATGATGAATGAAGAAGCTATGGATCTCGTTCTGATTCCAGCCCCTATAATGGGTCACCTTATTTCCGATGTCGAAATGGCAAAGCGCCTCCTACAAACACGACATCAGCTCTCCATTACTGTCTTGCTCATGAAATTGCCTCTAGATTCCCATCTTAATTCTCACGTCGAATCTCTGCTTGCCAATAACCACTGCTCCAGGCTGAAGTTCATATCACTGCCGGAGGAGGGCCTCCCTGCACCAGCTTCCAAGAACGGCTTCACCTCCTTCACTTTCTTCGTCGAATCTCACAAGCCTAACGTCAGAGACTGCGTGAATGAGATGAAGAATAATGGTGTTCGGTTTGGTGGGTTTGTTATGGACTGGACCTGTATGGTCATGATGGATGTGGCTGACGAGTTTGGGCTCCCCACCTATGTGTACTACACTTCCGGTGCTGCTATGCTCGGCCTTCAACTCCATCTCCAGAGCCTCAGAGACGACCACGGTGTGGACGTGACGGAGTTTAAAGATTCCGACCCTCATCTCAACCTCTCTACTTATTCCAAACCATTCCCGGCCAAGCTATTGCCTTTATTCGCGCTGGACAAAACCGGCGGCTCAGGCTATTTCCTGGATATTGCCAAACGAATGCGAAAGGCAAAAGGCATCTTGGTGAACACGTTCTTGGAGCTAGAGCCGCATGCCCTTGAATCTCTCTCCAAGAACGCGAGTGTCCCGCCCGTGTACCCTATCGGACCAATAGTCAACTTGAAAGGCAATTCAATCCAAGAATCGTCCGAGAAGGAAATCCTGAAATGGCTTGATGGCCACCCAGATTCATCAGTTGTGTTTCTTTGCTTTGGGAGCTGCGGAAGTTTCCCCGAGCCTCAAGTGAAGGAGATTGCTTACGCCCTCGAGCAAAGCGGGCACAGGTTCCTCTGGTCCTTAAGGCGCCCACCCTCTCACGGTTCAATATTTCCCACTGACTACAACGATCCAGAAGAGGCCTTGCCGGAAAGATTCTTAGAGAAAACTAAAAGCATCGGAAAAGTCATCGGATGGGCACCCCAAGCTGCAGTGCTAGCTCACCCAGCTGTGGGTGGTTTCGTGTCACACTGCGGATGGAATTCGACTCTCGAAAGTATCTGGTTCGGGGTGCCAATAGCAACATGGCCAATATACACAGAGCAACAAGCAAATGCGTTCCAATTGGTAGAGGAGATAGGTATAGGAGTTGAGGTTAAGATGGATTACAGATATTACTTCATGGGAGAATTTGAAATACTCCCAGAAAAAGTAAATGCCAAAGAAATAGAAACAGCAATCACAGTCCTTATGGATCACCCAACTATCAATCCCCCAAGGATGAAAGCTAAAGAGCTGAAAGGAAAAAGCAGAGAGGCACTAGAAAAGATGGCTCATCTTTAATTATTTTAAATGTTTCTTTGAGCATGTCATGAACAATATAATATAAGATTTGGCCACTTTTTGTTTTAAGTAAGTAAACATGACATAATAAAAGCATGAAACAATTTAGAGCTACAAATTCTTCAATTGCATAAGATGTTGAACCAGAAAGTAAACACAGCTATGATGAACTGTTTCCTCACATTTACATTTGATTATTTGGAGTTCATCTATAGCCCCTATATAGCCTATGGAAGAAGGAAGAAAGCTCAGCTCGTATGTGCACGAGAGGCTACTGCAGAAGCATTTACAGCATAAACCATTTTTTTATCAATACATACAGCGTCATCAATGTTTGTTTTTTTTTTTATCAATAATCATTTTGAGTGTATATATATATAATGATATCAAAAAGTTTAAACCCAACACAAATCATTAATAAATTCAATCAAAATAATATTTTAAAATTATCAAGGTCGCATTCCCATATGGGAGGTTGTGGATTCAAGCTTCAGTAGAGTATTCATTCTTTGTGCTTTAATAGGTTGAGAAAATAGTTATGAACAGATACTACATTCTAACAATGTCAGTGACATTCATTAATAAAAAGTTAAAATTACCCAATCACACGCTACAGGCCAATTTATGGCAATTTTCTAAGAAAAATACTTTTTCCAAGTTTCCACCAAAATCATGACGTACACGTCATTTACTCATTGGGCCCCAAGGAAACTATGGTAGGAAAAAAATTTATTTTAAATGAGATCTCTATCACTTTTTATTTAAAATTTAGGTGATATCAGTTAGGTTGGATTTATCTTAAGTTCATAATACTTTATTTCGAGAGTCATTGTTGAGGTAAATCGTGAATGTTGTAACTTTAATATTGATGTGATTAGTTGTGAATAATTTAGAAAAGAAACTAAGGTTATATTTTTTTGTATTCTTTCTTACCTGGATAGAACCAAAACGTGTAAAGGATGGTTTACTCCATTTTGGGACAAAAGAAATACGTATTTGTTTGTTTTTTTTTTTGGAGCACAATTTAGTAATCTAGTATACTATTATCGTGTACTAATTTCCTTGTTTGCGTGCACAAATGTATATAGTAATATGTCCCTTTGAATTGCATGGATCTTTACGATCACTACCTAGTACTAACATCATGATTTGACCACTCAAGATGCGGAACAAAATAATGAAAATACTTAGTGTACTCTTATTTTATACTCTCAATTTTTACTTTCTTTAACATGTTTTTGATGTAGACACTTTTCTGCGGACTCACATAATTAACCAATCATTGTTTGTTATCTCAAAGAGTACAAGCAAGGAAGTAGAATTTGAAAGTTTGTATAGTAGAAGTCCAAAATAATAGTACCAAAATTCAAAAATGTTGAATATGAAAAATTCCATATGGAATGGACTAATATAAATATAAATTAATAAGATAATACAAGATAAGTCGATTATGAAGTATGTGGTGTACGTGCAGTGTGCACTTGTCCACAGATGACATAATCCAACCTCTTTGGAGGTATTTATACATCATGCATTATAATATAAAAAAATACTCTTGTACTCCAAAATTTACTCAAATTGTTCAAATTTTATTGGAGAGAAAAAAATAATTGATAAAAATCATGACTCTTCGTGTACTAAAGAATCAAAGAATATCACATCATAAGGAATAAAAAATGAGATCACATTTAGAATTACTCTATAATATTGCTCACTAGTCACTACCCACGCGTACAACTTGATAATCTTAACTTGAATATAATTCTCGCACAGTCTCACTACTTGATGGGGCCCCTGGTCCTAGCCCATTGTTTGTATGGAACGTGGGGTGTGACTTGTGAGACAGTGATTCGGGGGAGTGGCCATAGTCATCTAAAATAATTTTTTAAGACAATTATGGTTGTCTTTAAAATTTGGACCAACTAAAATTAAGGCGATGACCATGGCTACCACCCTTGTTTCATAGGGAGATGAAGGTCTAAAACAAAGGCGGTGACCGCTTTTGTTTTAGACCCTCTATCCCTCTTCTCAGTGAATCTAATTAAAACGAAGGTGGTGACTAGATTTTTGAAGTAGATGACAACTATGACTATTTAATCAAATTAAACAACCATGGTACCAGGACTATGTGGTCCAATGGTACTCGGATTGGACTTCCATTTGGAAGATTGTGAGTTCGAGCCTCAGTGTGGAGGCCTTATTAGCTCTTGTGTTTCAGTAGGTTGAGAAAGTATATGAACAGATACTACAATGTAATAGAGCTAGTAACCGACTGTTTAAAGTTAAAATTTAGACATTGAAAAAATAAACAAAAATGTTTTTAAGAAAACAACTTTTTGTTTTTATTTTTGAAAAATAAAAAAGATGCATGTCAACTACATAAACATTAACCAGCTAAGCAAGTTACATTAAAATATAATTGAACTTCTTTGTCCGAAGGAGTTTGAATGCATCTTTTTTTCTTTTTACTACATAAGAAGCTCAATTACACTATTTATTTAATTTAGAGAGTAAATTTGACTATTTTTCATTTTAAAAAAATTGACATGCATGTTCAATATAGTGATTGTTGTTAAAATAAAAACATAATGGAGAGAAAAGAGAGAAAAGAGGAATATCTTATTCATCATCACTTATTATATCCTTATACATCATATATATAATCTATACAAAATGACTGTTATAACAGTTACAAATCAAGTAATCAATGCCATAATAATGTCCATAAATAAAGATTTATAATACTCCCCTTGGACATTATAACACCACGATCTTGCCTCATTAAAAAACTTGCTAGGAAAACCCTGTGGGAAAAACCTAAACAAGAAAAGAGTACAAGGTACATGGATAGCATACATTCATGCCTCATTAAAAACTTCACTAGGAAAATCACGTGAGAAAAACCTAGTTGAAGAAAAGAGTACATGATATATGAAAAAACATATATTGTATTTGGTCGCCTCATTAAAAACCTTAACTAAGAAAACCCTGTGGGAAAAATTAGTTAAGGGAAAAAGAGTACAACCATAAGCCTTCAGGGCGCAAACTGCATAATCTTCAGGATTTTTTGGGTTATGTCATTTTATGACTTAATCTTCAGGATTTTACGTTCAATCTTCCGGATTGATTCAAGTAAATGTACTTCCCGTCTCCCCCTGAAGATAACAATCTTCAAGTTCGACATGATAAAATGTATTTCAAAATTTGAAGAAATTGATTGGACAAATCTTCTCTGGATTGTCACTAGAATAAAAATCTTGTACAATAATCATATAGCTCTTCTAGAGCTCATATAACATTGGTGCAACACAAGTGTTATTGCCCTCATTTTGAACATTTAGGTAAATTCATTTTATAACCAGTTTGGACTTGGCATTGCGGGGATCAAACACAATAGCCAGTACCCAAGTAGCCTATTAAACCTGTATCATGGTTTCTTACATAAATGTCATGTCTTTGTATCTCGAAAATACCGGAGGATATGTTAATCATTATTCAAGTACTTCATTTGTAGGGGGAGCACTAAATTTTTGCTAGAAATTTCATCGCAAATATGTTGCGATTATGGAACTTCTGGTTCTAAAAATGGTGCTCCAACGATAATGAAGTAAGGGACTTTGAGTCCAAAAAAGGTTCCTTATCTGCTTCAGGAGATTATTAGGCAACCTTTAGTTTGATAAAAACATGACACTTATATGCATATAGACATGTGAAAAAACATTTTTAGATGTAGGCTGACTGGTGTATATATAAAAAAAAATCTTCAAAGAAAAACTCGATCTTCAAGTCCAAATAATACTTATAGCTTTCACAAGCTTTTTATTTCAAAAGTCTCAGTCTTTAAACATGAACTGACATTATCAAGCTCTTTATATATTTCATTGATGTTTACACCATCAATCTTGACTGAGATAATAAATAATAAATAATAAATAAGTTCATTATCAACCCTTTATCAAGCACACAATGGTACATATTATTCCTTCAATGAGGATATTAACTCCATTCGCAACCTTTAAAGAGTAAATAATGACACATAATAATATTTAAATAAATCCTCATTTTGAGAATTATGAATCCATCAGGGATTTCTCAAAAATAAAATTTAACTGCATATCTAAATTTATTATTCTGCCAATTGTATTTTGTAGCGGAACTTAATGCCATTTACCGTGGGAGGGTATATTTGATTAAAATCAATTAAGGGTCTCTGCGTGAACCCATAGGCTACAAACTCACTTCATATATTATCACCTTGTTATTCTTACTTCTCTTTCATGCACACACCCATTTGTAACCTTCAGGGTTAACACTTAATGGTGTATTGTTATAAAGAGAATTTATTCATATTAGCGAGTCAAGCTATGCCTTAATTGCTCCTTTATATATTAAATAGTCATGGCACTTCTGGTGCCTAACTCTGGATCCAGATTATCATATAACGAGCAATTTATAATGGCAATTGTGTTGTCGACAACTATAACCTTTTATAAAACTCCCATATTTAAAAGTAATGGCAATTTCTAAAACAACCAGATTCTAAACATTTCCCAAAAATATTTTGATCTGGTCGTTCCGCATCCCTAGTATTACGTTTGTTTGGTGCACCTATAAGTCTTACCAGGGTTTTTCGTCATTTGGACGAACGTCTGCAGGACATAATTGTTCAAGCTATTTCAAGAGTGACAATATTTCTTTACTAGATCTAGTATTATGATCCATATCTCTTTCACCGATAGATCTCCTACACTTCTAGTGTCAAGGAGTATCGATAGATATGTTTGGTCCAAGGATATAGGACCTAGTCACTTCTTTTATGATCATTATGATCAATAGATGTATTTGACAGATTATTTGCTAAAATCGCAAAAAGATTATCTTTTGAACTTCCAGTTCAATCTAACTAGTACATGGATTTAAATGAAGATGTTTTTATTCTTATGAAATTTCTTGGCATTCCAAAAAAGCTACGGAGTAGTATATTATCTCCCCCTAATGCCGAGAAACAATCTTCATTAAGAATGCCAGTCAACGTACCCAATTATATGTATTGATCCCCTATCATGGGCTTTCGGTGTTTAATCAATAGACGGAGATTTCTTTGATAGCCCTTTTAGAGGTATGTTATGGTGGTGATATAAATAGACTGCGCAAATAAAATAACGCAGATAGAGAAATGTTATTTCTGAAAACACATACTAGGTGTAAAAAAAAAGGGTATAGCAATCCTTGAGGGATTGATTTGTAATATGCAATGAGTTAGACTTAGTAACGTCAAGCAATCCTTCGGGGATTGATGGATAGGTTGACCATTTTTGGTCAAGAATTCATTGTCAAGATTCATCCTAAAAGGATGACTTAGAGAATTAAAATCCTTAATCTACCTTCTGGGCAAATAAATATATAAAACAATGAGGGCTATAAATTTAAATATCATATGCCCAAATCTCATGTCAAAAAGTTTCTATAGCCAGAAACTAGCACTGTAAACATGTCATAGCCTTTAACTATTATCACATGCAAGCTAAGGTTAGCAACGACAGGTGCAACCTAACCATATTAAGAATTCATGATATTGCCATACTTATAAGTTGGGTGATGAATCTCAATAACTATGGCCTATAGCAAATAATTAAATTGCCAACAATAAATAACAAAAGCTCTTATATGAGCCTAATCAAGAGATTATATGCTAAAAGTTGTCAATTAAAGAGAAGCTTGCAATAGCATGTGATATAATTGTCCCTTATGTCTTGGACACCAAACTCTCTATTGAGTCATGCACATCCATTAAATAAAGAGTATCATATTTGGTACACACAAGGCATGACATGACAAAGATATTGTTTATTAATTCATAAATTAGAAAAATGAGAGAAGTACCGTTCGCCGAAGAATAATGAGCACATGTTCGCTGCCGGGCCCATTCATTCCTATTTCGGGGAGTCAAAAATAGCACTTTTCCAAGCAAGCTCTCATTTTATTTCATAGTTTCATATCAGCATGAAAACATCACAAAATAGCAAGATATACAAGCTGAAAACGGCAGAAAATTTTCAGAATTTTGACCTAGATTGCAGAATTTTCTGGGGGAAAACGGTAACACATTTTGACACAAAATTTGGCAGATATGTAGTTCAGCAAGTCTAGAACGTACATAAAAATTTTCATGTCAATCCAAGGTGTGGAAGTATTTTTTCTGAAATTTTTCACAACATTGCTCCAGGCAGAAAAATAATTGGCAGCACACTGCCAAAACTTTACAAATTTTTCTGGAATAATCAAAGCATATTTTTAACAAAATATTTTTACAAACATCAAATATCACGAGTCTAGATTCTCCAGAAAAAATTTCATGCCAAAAGGAGTTCAACAAGTATTTTTCACGAATTTAATTTTCAAACTGCGCCTGTCAGAATTTTCAAGCTGTGATTATTATGTGTAAAAAGAATCACAACTTGTTTGCTTCAGGCAAACCAAACATGATGTGAGTCAAATTTGACTTTTGGAGAGTAGCATAGCATTAAAAATAGAAGTTGCAAACTTCATTCATGAGCCATTAGTCACCTTAAAGATCAATCCACATTCAGGGTCTTCCAGACCTTAAAAAAAATAGTCCAATGACCAAACACTTAACATAATTTTGTCATGTACTTTTACTAGAGTACAATGTGACAATCATAACTGATGGGCAAATAAATTAGTGCTTTTGGTTTACCTTCTGGGCCAAACTATATTAAAAAAATTAGGTATTATCATTTCATTTAAATACTTAGATTTGAAATCTATTTCAATGCCAATTCAAAGGCTCATGTGAAATAATTTGTATAACAAATTAGCACCATCAATTAACTTTTAAAACAATACAAAGTCAATTTTACATTGGGGAAACTGCCCTAGTGCTGTTATTTTTAATTTGTACTATGACTTGTTGCCTTCTGGGCAATGCTATGTTTAGAATTTTGGCTATAATCACTTGTTGATCAAGACAATCCTTCAGGGACAGTCATATAATAAGTGCTTCATTTCTAGGCAAAAATTACATTAAGATTTTAAAAAAACTTATAAACATTAAGAGCATTAACACTAGGGCCAACACCTAGCAACACAACATGCCAACCACTAACAGGTTCATTGAAAGCAGATGCACTGCCACGAATTGGAACATGGGGCAAGACCAAAGTGTTTAATTTATTAAAAGTATTAATTGTGGCATAAGAGTCACGAGGCGCTATGGCCGAACTGGCAGCTTAACATGCACCATTATTAGGCACGCAAGTAGGTGTGACCCTAGTCCCCATTACCAACACTAAGTGATACATTAGCAGTGGTATTCACATTAACCAGGAACAATAGCACTGTCACTAAACAAAGTAAGTACTGACAGTGTGGTTTAATAAGTGTGGTCACACCATATGCTATTACAAGGTGACTTAAATCCACCGTCAATAACAAAAACACATGCACAGAGCACAGGTCCTGTTATATAGTTCTTCAAAAAAAACCTTTGGCATCAAACCCATCATATTAACTAAATAAACAAAGGTAGGGTTAGAAGCCTTATAGACCGAAGGCTAAAATCATAGTGAGTAATGGACTCGGTGTAAGCGCCCATTTGGATAGAACCACAAAATTTTATCCACCCAATCATATTCTTTCTTCATTCTTTATATACTCCATATGGGATCTGCCCATTTTCTTGTTATTATCATTAAAACACATGGTGGATAGCTAACCAATAATAAATGATAATACTCAGAGACACTTATATGATCTGAGCCTCATATAAAATGGAAACAGACACTCTGCTGAACATAAAACCGTACTAGGAAAAACAAGAAAACGCTGGTCTACTCCTGTAGTTCCATACCTTGCATTTTTTATTTTTATTTTTTTTAAAAAACCCCGTAGATCGCACTCATAATTGGACGCTGAACTCAAAAGTTGATTATGAGTGAACAATTATCAAAGAGACACACATGCATGCATATGTATATCTTAATTAATTCCTATTATATTCTTGCTATGCAGGGAATATATACTCCGTAATTCCTATTCCCGAGAGAACATCCTAGTGCTATAGGCTTGGTTATTCTCATGCATTCTTATTGTCTGGTTCTCCATATAAACAAAATCATCCTTACTTAATACCGATGTACTTCCAACATGAATATGTTTAAGCAAATTTAAGAATGCAAATCAAAATATATCAATACCAAATGCCCATATCTCAGCATAAACAAAGTTATGGTGTACCGTTCACCGAGGATGGCTGGCTGCACATCAACCACCTGGGTAGAGCTCCCCGTCAAATCAACAGACACAGCCAAAGTCGAGGAGGGTTCTGCCCAGCAAAGCTAGTAGTCGCCGACAAACTAAAACCAATACCGCCATCCGTCTGCGCACCGATTTCGGCGGAAGATGATGGTGGCCAATCAACAATCAAACCATCGGAGAAGGATCGCAGCAACGAGATAACTCCATCCCTACCATCCGATCTTTGATCAACTGGGGGATCGCCGGGAACTGCTCCGTCGATGAAGCCGCAATGATTTGTGAAGTGTCTCCACCGCGTCAAGCCTCTGTGTTTCTTGACGGCGATCGATCTGGGGTGCAAAGAGAATCAGAGGCGCAGAGAGGAGATAGATCTGTTCACCGGACTGTGAAGTCCGATCGCCGGTAGATCCCAGGGCAGAGAGGTCGAGGCGGTTCGGTGAGAAACTCCTAGACGCCGCCTCTTGCCGGAGCGGGCTGGAGTGGTGAAGCAGACCATGTCGCCGGAGGTAAAGCCCGTTACTCACTCCTCGCCTCAACTGTTCGCCGCGATGAAGGTAGCGACGAGCACTCAGGCCGATCGCGATAATCCGGCTGCGAGTGCGGAGCCGACAGGGAAGGCGGGCGATCATCCTTTGAGCGTCGAACAAACACGCTAGGATAGTGCATCACCATATCGCGCCAAAGGTAGCGCGCACCGGCAATTGGGGCTGGTGGGGAGGCGGTGGTAGAGCAAGTACTGATAACGTGTTAAAATAAAAACAGAATGGAGAGAAAAGGGGAATGGCATATTCATTCATCTGTATTTTTCATATTACAACAAAACATATATATATAATATACATTTGTAACGGAAGGTAATAATGGTAGACATAAATGTGACCGTTACATCAGTTACATAATCAGCTCATAATGTTCATACTTAATTATATTTATAACAGAAATAAATTAATCTAGATTGTCCATAACTAATTGGTTCAAATCAAAAAGGTTAATAGGCCACTCTCATCTAAAGTCAACTTTGTATTCTTGTGATTACCAAACCAATGAACTTAGTTTTTTTTTTTTTTTTTTTTTTTTTTTTTTTGAAAAGTTTGATGAACTTAGTTAAGTAGTAGTTGGTTGTCCCTCGTTTTATTTTTCTTCTCGAGGCTACTCTTGGCAAATTAAGGTAGGATATGTTGTGTGGATCATATTATAACCATTAATAATAAAACACACTTAAAAAAAAGAAAATTAAAATTATGATCCTTTTATATTTAGCATCATAAATTGACATGATGACATCTCAAGTTGTTAAGGTTTCCATTACAATATGTAATATAAAGGGAAAATTATAATTTATGCCCCTATAATATGTCAATTATCAATATTATTCCTGAATTATATATTAGTGGCGTAAATGTTGTTCCTCAATTTTTAAAATGGTATATATAGTGCTCTCTTGTTGTCTAAATGTTGTCACTCCATTTTTAAAATGGTACATATATTGCCGTTCTCGTACGGTACAAGATGGACAATATATGTACCGTTTTGAAAATTGAGGGACAACATTTACACCATTAATAATTCAAGGGTGACATTGATAATTGACAATTATAGAGGGATATACATTACAATTTTTCCTAATATAAATTGGCATACTTATTCCAAAAATCCTGCGCAAGTGCTACTTATACTAAAGAAATTATGGATGGCATATTGGCATGTAAGATTTTCTTGTATAATATATTTTAGAGCTAATTTTATTTCTGATCTTACATTTATAGGTGTCAATTCACTTTTAGTCATTCTTTTTTTCAAAGTACGTCTCTATTTAGCACTAGTATTATTGTGACATGATATTTTTTATCATTTGTCAACAAATATGTTTCCACAAATTTCCACATATGCTCCACGCCTCATAACCAACCACAGCATGCATTTAAACAACACAACAGAGACATTACCAACATTATAACAGGGCTAAAAGCCTAAAACACAATGACAACATCCACAAACTACAGTATTCTGCATGCAGTTAATTTTAAAACATTCATTTGCTTGTCTATTTTGTTGGGACTAATCTTACTATTCTTATATTAATGAGTTACAAGATCGAGTTTATTACTGAAATGGTCCATCGACTACTGCAAAATTACCAATTTGGTTATCGATAATTTATTTTACCCAATTAAGTCCTCGACTTTGAAAATGTAAACCATTTTGGTCCTCCGTTAGATCAGGTGTTAAAAGTCCAATAAATGGAAGGGTATTAATGGAATTTCGTTTGAGAAGACACATTTCCTACCAATTAAGTCCTCGACCTTTCTAGTCTCTAACTGGTAATCGTTGCACGTCTGGGAGGGTTTGTCCCGAAACAGAAAAATGTTCTCTGGCGACCGGAAAAACAAAAAGCCTGGATCTTGATGACCTGCTAGGAAGCTACAGAAGAGCAGAGGAGAAGAAAGCCAAAAACTCGGAAAAAAGAAAAAAAGGGATGAACGCCGGAGATTAGACATAGAGAAGGGGAAATGAGAAACAAATCTGGTGATAATTGAGAGAGTGAGAAGCAGGGGAAGGGAAGTAAATGACGAAGGCAGGTAGCGATATCCTCTTGCGAGAAACTTCAGATTCAGACCATTGCTTGCAGCAAGTAAAGACGCAACTTCCAACAACTTCAGATTCACCGACTTATTGAACCCATCTCACTACCCTCGCTGCAATGCCACCTAATCTCAAGCCTCAAAGCATGCAATAGAGTATGGACTTTTAGTATATTTAACTATTTGCATTATAATTATATATAAATAATAAGAATCAAGAATTTTTCTTGTGCTCCGACAGTGAAAATAAAAAATCAGCTTTGGGGATTTTTCTGAAATTAAACTTAGGAAATCAGGGGCAAAAACCCAAAAAAAAGAAAGGAAAAGAAAATCAGTTTTCTTGCGAATGAGCTTCTCGTCCATGGCGTCTTTGTGATTTAAAGCTTTAAGCCTCGACTAGATCTGTGCTTCTGTTTCTATTGTACTAACTCGGTAGGAAATGGGTCTTCTCAAGCGAAATTCCATTAATAGCCTCCTATTTAACGGACATCTAACACCTTATCTAACAGAGGACCAAAATGGTTAACATTTTCAAAGTCAAGAACTTAATTGGATAAAAAAAAATTATCGAGGATTAAATTGGTAATTTCTCAATAGTCGAGCGAGGGACCATTTCAATAATAAACTCGAGTTACAATTAAGCAATACAAACTAATATAGTAACACCACATGTGGTCGGAAAATTGGTTAGAACAGTACCGGTGTTTTTAACTCACATTTGTACTGTCCACCAGGGCGCACAATGCATTATTGTGCGCCCTGGCCCAAAACGACGTCATTTTGTACATTTTCCCGTGTCTTCTGTTATCTTCTTAAAAAAAATCTCATATTTCGAATGTACAGAATTGTATAATAGAATGTACATAATTTTATAACTGAATACACATAATTTTTTACACCATTAATAATTCAAGGGTGACATTGATAATTGGCATATTATAGAGGGATATACATTACAATTTTTCCTAATATAAATTGGCATACTTATTCCAAAAATCCTGCGCTATACTAAAGAAATTATGGATGGCATATTGGCATGTAAGATTTTCTTGTATAATATATTTTAGAGCTAATTTTATTTCTATTCTTACATTTATAGGTGTCAATTCATTTTTAGTCATTTTTTTTTTCAAAGTACGTCTCTATTCACTGTTAGAAATTTCGCGTTTTCCGTCCAACTATAATTTGGTCGGTATTTTAATAAAAATCTCAACTTTTTGTGGCAAAAGATGGATTGACGGAAAATTGGTCGGAATTTCCGTCCAACAAGTAAATGTTGGACGGAAATTTTATCCAACGTCTAGTGTTGGAAGGATATTTTGTCCAATCTTTAGTGTTGGTCGATCAACATTGTTAGAAATTGAAAATGGTAGCTATTTTAATTTTCGTCCAACATTGTTGTTGGACGGAAATTAAAAAATAGAGGAATACTAGAATAATGGACACTAAATAGAGAAGCGGGGAAATATATAACTTTGGGTGGGAAAACCTAATTCCCACCAAATTCCCAGCAAAATTTTCCCGCTTCATAGTCTCTAAAGCAAAATTAGGGCTTTTTCATCGTCTCCAACTAATTGCTTTTATCTTCGCTGGTCGTCGCTGTCACGCCCTCTTTCGCCTGTTTGTCGTCTCCCCGTTCTCCATTGGAGCACAGGAAGGTCGCCAATCACCCTCCGTAGCTGCCGGTCTTCGCACATTATTTGTATATCTAAAATCCCTTAATCAACTTTCCTCTCAGTGTCTCTCTCTCGTTCCTTGCAAATCCGACTGTTGACGAAGAAGCCAACGCCTTCCGCCCTCTCCTGCGAATCTACGATGAAGATGATAGACGACAACAAAGCAAGCAGAAGCCATGGTGGACGACGAAGCTAGAAGTCAACGCCTCTGCCCCGCCTTCCCCTGCGAATCTGTGAATCTGGGTATGTTTTCTTAATTTTGTTTTGTATTTTCTTCTTATTATTCTTCTTTCATAAGAATCGCCATGATTTTCAAATCTATTTTCTTCCCTAAATGTTGGTATATTTTTGCTGCTAGTGCTACTTCAGAGTGCAATTAGGGTTATGAACTAAATTATGAATACATTCTCTCCACCAGAAGTGATGCTTTTCCAGGATGGTAATAAAGAATTTATTTTGTTATTGATTCTTCCATTTTGTTATTGATTCTTACATGTATGGTTGTATGTATTGACATCTTTTCTATTTGATGATATTAATTTAGTTATATCTTTGAGATATTCTTTAACGATCTAGCATATTAATTTCTAGAACTTTGCATATGTTTAGGCCAACTATATTTGCTAATAAATGTATCCGTCTGTAAATGTTGAACTGCAGAACATAGCTTGCACCAAATTCCTTGACATGGGAACCTATTCTGTTACATAGAGGCAATTATGTTAGAGCTTTGATCTAGAAATTGCATTCTGTTACATTGGGGCAATTATATTAGGCTCAAGAACTTTCTGTGGGAAACACAAGGAAAAACTTTCTGTTGTGAATAAAAACTAGAAGTGTTTACGTATTAGAGTTTATCTTCAATCATCATCAGTTTATTTTCTAAGAATTGTTTGTGAAAGCATTGGAATAGAAAAATGTGTTGATTGAACAACCTTTGCCTAATCTATCTATGAGGTTACATGATATTAATATATTCCAAAGTGGATTTTTTCAGTCAGACAGATAACTTATACTGGGATAATCTCAAACTACCTCAACACAAAATTTAGACCTTAATTATATTTGTTCATTAGATCAATAACCTAGGATGACCGATTCTGAAAAAAAGAAAAACTAGAGTTTGTCTGCTATCCTATAGCAGCCTTCTGAAGAGTGATCTCATCTCATCTCTCCTTTTCCATGTGCGCAAGAAGGCTGTTGATGAGGCTTGGATTATTATTTGGCTTAATAATTGCTCCTCACTATATTTGGCTTAATACACTCAACACATGTGATTAACTCAGAAACAGTGGTGAAGAAGTGCAGAAAGTAAGATCTATTTGGAGAACTTACATTCATCTATAGCATCAAGAAACTAAGGTCTATTGGAGAAGAGGAGAAGAAGAAAGGGCTTTCTCTTTCTCCTGCTGATTCTATCTGTAAGTGTTCCATCCCCCATTGGTTAATTGGTGAACTTCATATCATGAAATCCTATAACTAAAATTAAAATACGAGTGTTTATGCTTATGCACTTTAATTTAATGTGGTTGCTGAAATGGAAGTTTGATTAATAATATGTTGAGGATTTAAGAAGAATGTAAACATTATTGCTTATCCAACTATGTATATATATGAATAAAGCTGGGGATCTTATTGTTTGTCCTTTGGATTAAAAGTTTGGTTTCTTTGAGATAAATTATTTTGGGAACTTCATGTTATCAATACTGGCAATGTATTCCTTTTCAATTCAGGTGTCCAAAGGAAGAAATTCACCATTCACATATGTCATTGTTGACAACCAAAAGTGAGTGTGTTAATCTTTGCAATCTGTGGGGAATTTTATGAGGTTCTACCATACATATTACTATTATCTTGAAGGGTCGTTGTTCTATGATGTTCCAGAAAAACTCGTACATGCATTTCCACTCAAGGATATCCACACAAATCAAAATTGTCTTCAGCCCTTGATGGAGTAAATATTGTCTACTTAGATGGAAGATTGCATGAGACTGCTTTTCTTGTAGCGCAAGAGGTAATTGTCATTTTTATTTACTTTTCTTCATACCCATATAAGTTACTTTTTATGAAACAAGATTACAGGTAATAAAATGATCATTTCTTTATATGATTATGGCATCTAAGAGATTATGTTTTCATTCGTTTTTACTAGTATACTGAATGTTATTGTGCATTTATTTACCTTACATTTTTATTTTGGTGTTTTTTTTTTTTCTGGTTATATGCAGATTGTTGGTCATTTTTGCTAGAAATCACTTTTAAAAATGCTGATCAAAGCCATCATATTAAATTAGTTGCATTTGTAGGTATACCCATCATCTACACTTGATCAAAGTCATTGAAGTAGAAGGCTGTGGATTCTGCATTGATCGACATTGAAGCATTGCTGGATTTGAAGGCTTATTTGGGTGCATCGATCATACTTAAGTAGTATTGATTAAGTAGTATATATTTTCATGATTTATTTATTTATTTATTTTTATTTTTTTGTATGATAATAGTTCATTGTTGGAAGTACAATGGACATGACCATAATTTTGATGTTTAAATATATTTTCAATTTTCAATTTAGTGTGTCTATTAATTTATTGATGATATATAATTTATTAACAATAGGTAGAAATAAAATTATGGTAATATAAAAATAATAAAAATATTTCATATGATTTAAGATTTTCCTACCAACAATTGGAAGGAAAATCAAAAAATATAATATGTGAGTTTTCCGTCCAACATTGGTCGGAATTTCCGACCAACGCATGTAGTTGGACGGAATTTCCCACGTTTTAAGCATGGTGGGTTATTGTCTGAAATTTCCGTCCATTTTTAACTATTGGAAGCTATTTCCGACCAAATATTGGAGTTGGACGGAATTTCCCACGAGCGTTTTTCCGAACATTCAATTTGGTCGGTATGTTGGACGGAAACCTCGTTTCCGACCAATATATCGCGTTTTCCGTCCAACATTCGTTGGACGGAAAACGCGAGATTTCCAGCAGTGATTTAGCACTAGTATTATTGTGACATGATATTTTTTTATCATTTGTCAACAAATATGTTTCCACAAATTTCCACATATGCTCCACGCCTCATAACCAACCACATCATGCATTTAAACAACACAACAGAGACATTAGCAACATTATAACAGGGCTAAAAGCCTAAAACACAATGACAACATCCACAAACTACAGTATTCTGCATGCAGTTAATTTTAAAACATTCATTTGCTTGTCTATTTTGTTGGGACAAATCTTACTATTCTTATATTAATGAGTTACAAGATCGAGTTTATTACTGAAATGGTCCATCGACTACTGCAAAATTACCAATTTGGTCATCGATAATTTATTTTACCCAATTAAGTCCTCGACTTTGAAAATGTAAACCATTTTGGTCCTCCGTTAGATCAGGTGTTAAAAGTCCAATAAATGGAAGGGTATTAATGGAATTTCGTTTGAGAAGACACATTTCCTACCAATTAAGTCCTCGACCTTTCTAGTCTCTAATTGGTAATCGTTGCACGTCTGGGAGGGTTTGTCCCGAAACAGAAAAATGTTCTCTGGCGACCGGAAAAACAAAAAGCCTGGATCTTGATGACCTGCTAGGAAGCTACAGAAGAGCAGAGGAGAAGAAAGCCAAAAACTCGGAAAAAGAAAAAAAGGGATGAACGCCGGAGATTAGACATAGAGAAGGGGAAATGAGAAACAAATCTGGTGATAATTGAGAGAGTGAGAAGCAGGGGAAGGGAAGTAAATGACGAAGGCAGGAAGCGATATCCTCTTGCGAGAAACTTCAGATTCAGACCATTGCTTGCAGCAAGCAAAAACGCAACTTCCAACAACTTCAGATTCACCGACTTGTTGAACCCATCTCACTACCCTCGCTGCAATGCCACCTAATCTCAAGCCTCAAAGCCTGCGATAGAGTATGGACTTTTAGTATATTTAACTATTTGCATTATAATTATATATAAATAATAAGAATCAAGAATTTTTCTTGTGCTCCAATAGTGAAAATTAAAAATCAGCTTTGTGATTTTTCTGGAATTAAACTTAGGAAATCAGGGGCAAAAACCCAAAAAAAAGAAAGGAAAAGAAAATCAGTTTTCTTGCGAATGAGCTTCTCGTCCATGGCGTCTCTGTGATTCAAAGCTTTAGACTAGTTCTGTGCCTCTGTTTCTATTGTACTAACTCGGTAGGAAATGGGTTTTCTTAAGCGAAATTCCATTAATACCTTCCTATTTAACGGACTTCTAACACCTGATATAACAGAGCACCAAAATGGTTAACATTTTCAATGTCAAGGACTTAATTGGATAAAAAAAAGAGAAAATTTCAATTTTGGTCACATGACTATAGGGGCTTTGTTAATTTTAACACCTGACTTTTAAAAGTGTCAATTTAGTACCTTGAGTATGTAATTTTTGTCAATTTTGATCCCTCCGGCCAAATTGACGGTCAAATTTGGCCGAAAAAATTTAATCAAATATTTAATCTATAATTTGAGGGGTAAAATGGTCTTTTGATCATTTCTCCTAATTGGTGTTGACCGGTACTATATTTGGGGGCTCGTCGTCGGCGTCTGCCTGAAAGAACACGGCGTCCCCTTCGTGATCTTCGAAAGAGTAGACTGCATTGCATCGTTATGGCATAAATGCACCTACGACTGCCTGAAACTTCATCTTCCCAAGCGATTCTGTCAGCTCCCCAAATACCCTTAACCGGATCACTACCCGGAGTATCCGCCAAGGCGGGCATTCATTAAATACCTCGAATCGTACGCTGAACACTTTGACATCAAGTCGCGGTTCAACGAATGTGTGCAGTCCACTAAGTGCGATGAGGCCTGCAAGGTGTGCGGGTCAAGATGGCCTACCCTGACGGCTGAGAAGTCGAGTATATTTGCCAGTGGCTCGTCTTGGCCACCGGCGAGAATGCGGTGTCCGTCGTGTCGGAGATTGAGGGCTGAAGGAATTCGCGGCGAAGTGATCCATGTCTGCGATTATAAGTCCAGCGAGAATTTCCACGGCAAGAAAGTTCTGGTCGTCGGCTGTGGGAATTCTGGCTTGGAAATCTCCCTCGATCTTTGCAACCACGACGCTAAACCTTCCATGGTTTGCCGCAGCTTGGTAAGCAAGAAACCCATCAACTAAACGACGACGTAATGCAAAATCGCAGTTGAATTCTAATAAATTTTTCCTCTTTTATGTTGTTCAGGTTCATGTACTGCCCAGAGAATTTTTGGGGAAATCGACGTTCGAACTCGCTATGTGAATGATGAAATGCCTACCGCTCTGGCTGGTGGACAAGATTCTGGTAGTCCTGACATGGTTTATCCTCGAAACAAAAAAAAAATATGGACTTCAATTGGACAATTGGAACTCAAGAATACACGAGGAAAAAACCCATGTTCTTGACATTGGTGCTCGGAAAAGATCAGATCAAGAAAACTTAATGTTGATCCTTTTTGGGGGTACTATATTTCACAATTGCTGAACCGGGTCAATTGTCGCTGAACTGGGTCAACACCAATTAGGAGAAATGATCAAAAGACCATTTGCCCGTCAAATTATAGATTAAATATTGGATTAAATTTTTTCGGCCAAATTTGACCGTCAATTTGCCGGAATGATCAAAGTTGACAAAATTACATACTCAAGGTACTAAATTGACACTTTTAAAAGTCAGGTGTTGAAATTAACAAAGCCCCTATACTCATGTGACCAAAATTGAAATTTCTCATAAAAAATTATCCAGAATTAAATTGTAATTTCTCAATAGTCGAGGGACCATTTCAGTAATAAACTCGAGTTACAATTAAGCAATACAAACTAATATAGTAACACCACATGTGGTCGGAAAAGTGTTAGAACAGTACCGGTGTTTTTAACTCACTTTTGTACCGTGCACCAGGTGCACAAAGCATTATTGTGCGCCCTGGCCCAAAACGACGTCATTTTGTACATTTTTCCGTGTCTGCTGTTATCTTCTTAAAAAAAATCTCATGTTTCGATATGTACAGAATTGTATAATAGAATGTACAGAATTGTATAATAGAATGTACAGAATTTTATAAATGAATACACATAATTTTTTTTGAAAGGATAATACACATAATCTAACATAATACACATAAACTCTTAACATTGATGTGAAATATACCCCGGGTTCAGACTCTCCGTACACTCCGTGATCTTGTTTGGGTCAAGGTCAAACGATTCAGGTCAAAGTCAACCCATCAACCCTTGGACCTATAAATAAGGCCTTAGCCCTCATTGTTAAGTGTACTTTCCTCTTCACTCTCGTCACTCTCTCTCTGGTATGTACAAATCTCTCCGCTCTCTCTACATACAAAAGAAAAGAGATTAATGAATGAAAGTCTTCTTTGAGCTCATATTCTTGCAATTAGTCTTAGTCTACCATACATACGGGGGTGGCGGGTGCGACGAGAATAGCAAAAAAAGGGAGGAGCTGGATGTTGCATGCATCGAGATTGGGGTGAACTTTGGACATAGAATTTGAAAAGGCAAAAAATAAAATAAAAACGAAACAGCACAATGTTGGCCGTCTGCATACACACCTTTGGAAAATGCAAAGTGAATATTTTTAGAGTTGATAAATTTTTATTGTAATTTTAAATTATAGCTTGTATAGGTCAACACTCTTGTAGCTTGTATAGGCTATAGATTTGTACCTAAAACGTAATAGCAATATGTATGTATTCTAAGTCCCGTTAGGTTGGTATTTTCATCATCAACACCTAAAGCTCGGTCAGATCGGCCTTGTCACCACCGGTATTATTAAGTCCGGGTCCGTCTCGACATGGTCGGTATGCCAAAAGCCCTACGAACGTAGGCATAAGCCCGGGTTCGTCCCGACACGATCGGTAGGCCAAAAGCCCTACGAACGTAGGCATAAGCTCAGGTCCGTCCCGACACGATCGGTAGGCCAAAATGTAACACCCCGTGTTACGAGCCCTAAATTAAAACTAATTTAATTATCACCCACCCCAAAAAGGGAATTAGAATCCATTAATTAGCTAAAGAGGGGTCCACTATGGATCATGGGCCCTTGGCCCTAAAAACAATCCCTAGTCCCATAGGAATTAGAATTAACAAACCCATACCACTTAGACCCTAATTAGGACTCTTAGGTATATAAATAGGGACATAGGAGACACCTAGATCTCACACCACAATAATCTCTCACCACACAAGAAGTTCCAAGAACCCCCTTAGGAGAAATCAAGAACGAAGAAAGCTTAAAGAAAGACCCTTCATAGCCAAGGAAATTAATTAAGGCTAAGAGGTAACCCATGTCTCAACAAAACCTATTTTCTTCGCTATAATCTCCTTCTTGGCCTCCCTCTATATTCTCGTGTCTTGATGAATTCTTCTATGATAATTGTGTTATGATCTTGGTGATTGAAGAGATGATTTATATGCTTTCTTGATGATTTTGATATTGAAAAGAAGTTCTTGATTTTGATGTGATGATTCTTGACGAATCTTGATATTTCTAGATGTTAAAGATAAAATATGTTCTTGATGTTTTGGGTGGGATTAGAGCCCTAGGTTTGTTTGGGAGTTTGTATTGTGATGTTCTTGGTTCATATTTGGGTGGGAATTCGCATGTTCGGGTGTTGATTATACTTAGAAGTCGTGATAAGATGAGTTATATATGATCCTTGCTTTGATCCATTATTTGACTACGTGGTGTCGTTAATTGCGTTTAAAAGTGTCTAATCATGGTTTCGGGTTCCACAAGGGTTCCCGGGACGAAATATTGATGAATGAGTCAGTGGGGGGTAGGTGGGGGTGGGGTACCCGCCACCTACCCGCTGCGCGAAGATCACCACCGGCAGCGGGCAGGCGTCAGGCGTCCGCCCGCCGCAACTCGCTGCGGGCAGTGATCTCCGCGGGTAGCCTGCGGGTGACCCTCACCCACTGGCTACCCACTGGTTCGTGACCCATCCTGGGTCCCCGGCTTCCCGTTTGATGTCCCCATTCCCGTGGCGTCCCAACGAACCCCGTTTATCGTGCCTGAGTCTAGTTTGATGTATCGGGTACCGTTCGTATGATAGGTGAATCTTAGGAATTGCATGCTAGTTGAATTGGTAGCCCGTTGACCTAGGTGGAAGTCGTATGAACCCCTTAGGACGATTCTTAGTATGTGAATAAATACACGTAAGTTTAATTATATGTCTCCCCATCCTAATGTGCTATTATGTGCTCTAATGTGTTATGTGATGCATGATTCCCCAATTTGGTTGCGATCAAGTTGGCTATATGGGCAGTTGGATGGGTTGAGAACCATACCAACTCTTAACCAGGCCGGTTGCGATCGGTCAGGTATATAAATATTATATAGGGCTGCGGTCCACTGGTTGACTACTCATGAGCTGCGGTTCATTCTCCTGGTTGCGGTCAGTGATTCACTTCTTGGCTGCGGTCCACATGGGCCTCGTGCTATGACCCACCGGACCTGAACGCGCCAGGACAGTGTGTAGGGCCAATAAGCCGAGGAAGGCTGTCGTCCACCGATCCGAGTAATCGGGGCGGTGTGTAGGGCTACGGCTGGCTGCGACCCACCGAGCGATGGGACGACAGTGTGTAGGGCATAGTCTCCGAGGATCTTCGCCCACCGACTGAGTATAGCTCCGCGGTGTGTCGGGCTTGATCCTATGGTCCACCGGCGTACCCATCGGCGGTGCGTAGGGTCGTAAGTCCCCCCTTGAAAAGGGGATCGCGGTCCACCGACTGGTGCGTCAGCGGTGTGTAGGATCGTGGTCCGACGTTGAGTTCGTCAACGGTTCTTAAAAGGGTTGGTTGCGATCAACTCCCCTCGTACCGCGGTACTGAGGTAGGTGCTGCGGGGCCGTGTTAATGCTATAAGCATTGACCCTCATGTTCGGGGCATGCGATTGGTCCCGTGGCGCCATCAATGATGATGTGATATGAATAGTGATTGGATGATGATATGTTTTAGAATTGGAAAGTGATTGGTGACCTGAGATGCGTATTCCTTATGATGTTATCTCTACTTAACTGTTTGTTGTTGTTTGATGTGCTGGACCTAATTGCCGAGTCTATTCCTGGTTTAAAAACTAGTGTCTCTTAAGTATATATCTTTCTACTTCAAAATGGTTTTCGTATATCTATATATATCTACCTATAATGTATTTCAACGCGTTGGAGTGGGTTACCAGCATCTCTTGCTGAACAGATATATTTGGCTTTCAGGCACAGATGAGTAGACACTGGAGCGCGCTAGAGATTTGAGCGTAGAGTAGATAGTTTCCCTTTCGGGCTGCGTGCCATGCTTATGTATTGGCATTATTAAGAATTTTAGTTAGTTAGCCTGTGTACCTAAGTTCTCTAGCTCAGGTGTGGCATAACACCCGTACTCTAATGTTGTACTTCTGGGATTTAATGAGGATTTACCTTTATTATATAAGTCTTAAAATTGAAAACTTTCGGGGTGTTACAGTTGCTATCAGAGCCTAAGTTGACCCTAGGATAAGACTTTAAGACCAGACTTTAGGACATTAGGCTTGAACTCTAGGTATTCAGGAACATAAGACTCAGGAATCTTTGGACTCGCGTGAGATTGTGAGCCTACCCATC
>NW_017616941.1:7500-10000 GCF_001879475.1 Ipomoea nil
CCTAAGTTGCGGGCTTATGCGCAACGTTGGTGCCTAAGTTGCGGACTCATGCGGTACGAGGGTGCCGAGGTTGCGGAATTATGCGGTACGAGGGTGCCGAGGTTGCGGACTTATGCGGTACGAGGGTGCCGAGGTTGCGGACTTATGCGGTACGAGGGTGCCGAGGTTGCGGACTTATGCGGTACGAGGGTGCCGAGGTTGCGGGCTTATGCGGAACGAGTGTGCCTACGTTGCGGGCATATGCGGAACGAGTGTGCCTACGTTGCGGGCATATGCGGAACGAGTGTGCCTACGTTGCGGACTTATGCGGAACGAGCGTGCCTAAGTTGCGGACTCATGCGGAACGAGTGTGCCTAAGTGCCGGACTTGTGCGGAACGAGTGTGCCTACGTTGCGGGCTCATGCGGAACGAGTGTGCCCAAGTTGCGGACTTATGGGGTACGAGGGTGCCTAAGTTGCGGACTCATGCGCAACGTTGGTGCCTAAGTTGCGGACTCATGCGCAACGTTGGTGCCTAAGTTGCGGACTCATGCGCAACGTTGGTGCCTAAGTTGCGGACTCATGCGCAACGTTGGTGCCTAAGTTGCGGAATTATGCGGTACGAGGGTGCCGAGGTTGCGGACTTATGCGGAACGAGGGTGCCGAGGTTGCGGAATTATGCGGTACGAGGGTGCCCAAGTTGCGGAAAGTTGCGGTACGAGGGTGCCCAAGTTGCGGAAAAGTTGCGGTACGAGGGTGCCCAAGTTGCGGAAAGTTGCGGTACGAGAGTGCCCAAGTTGCGGAAAGTTGCGGTACGAGGGTGCCCAAGTTGCGGAAAGTTGCGGTACGAGGGTGCCCAAGTTGCGGAAAGTTGCGGTACGAGAGTGCCCAAGTTGCGGAAAGTTGCGGTACGAGAGTGCCCAAGTTGCGGAAAGTTGCGGTACGAGGGTGCCCAAGTTGCGGAAAGTTGCGGTACGAGGGTGCCCAAGTTGCGGACTTATGCGGAACGAGGGTGCCGAGGTTGCGGACTTATGCGGTACGAGGGTGCCGAGGTTGCGGACTTATGCGGTACGAGGGTGCCGAGGTTGCGGACTTATGCGGTACGAGGGTGCCGAGGTTGCGGACTTATGCGGTACGAGGGTGCCGAGGTTGCGGACTTATGCGGTACGAGGGTGCCGAGGTTGCGGACTTATGCGGTACGGGGGTGCCGAGGTTGCGGAAAGTTGCGGTACGGGTGTGCCGAGGTTGCGGAAAGTTGCGGTACGGGTGTGCCGAGGTTGCGGAAAGTTGCGGTACGGGTGTGCCGAGGTTGCGGAAAGTTGCGGTACGGGGGTGCCGAGGTTGCGGAAAGTTGCGGTACGGGGGTGCCGAGGTTGCGGAAAGTTGCGGTACGGGGGTGCCGAGGTTGCGGAAAATTGCGGTACGGGTGGGCCGACGTTGCGGAAAATTGCGGTACGGGGGTGCCGAGGTTGCGGAAAGTTGCGGTACGGGTGGGCCGAGGTTGCGGAAAGTTGCGGTACGGGTGGGCCGAGGTTGCGGAAAATTGCGGTACGGGGGTGCCGAGGTTGCGGAAAATTGCGGTACGGGGGTGCCCAAGTTGCGGAAAGTTGCGGTACGAGGGTGCCCAAGTTGCGGAAAATTGCGGTACGGGGGTGCCGAGGTTGCGGACTTATGCGGAACGGGTGTGCCGAGGTTGCGGAAAGTTGCGGTACGGGTGTGCTGAGGTTGCGGAAAGTTGCGGTACGAGGGTGCCGAGGTTGCGGAAAGTTGCGGTACGAGGGTGCCGAGGTTGCGGAAAGTTGCGGTACGAGGGTGCCCAAGTTGCGGACTTATGCGGAACGGGGGTGCCGAGGTTGCGGACTTATGCGGAACGAGGGTGCCGAGGTTGCGGACTTATGCGGAACGAGGGCGCCCAAATTGCGCACAGTTGCGGACGGATGCGGAAAATATCACGCAACAGAGGTTTACCCGCCTGCCACCCCAGTACTTTTACGACGGTTCTGTGTTATGCCTTGGCCTATGTCGTTTTACGTCGTTCTCGTGCCAAAATGGCATATACATTTGTTTTAGAGCTTATTGTACTATTTAATTAGTGAGGCAAACGATATGCCATATATTCCTCTCACATTCCCAACAATCCCAAGTACTTGGCTAAGTCAGACAAGGAACTTTGCGGACAGCTGGGCATAAATTTGGACATCGTCGTTTTCAATGAAATAATCATCCAAACGCTTTGAAATTTACCAAGCATTGTTAAAATGCTCTAAACTAAAGGACCATGCAATAACATTTGAAAAAAAATGCACGGAACCACCCGAAATGACCGTGTGATTTACGGGACAAACCGTGTCTACTGCTGTCACTGGGGTTTTTTTTTTTTTTAACTACTATAGGGGGGGTATGGTAGTTGAGGTGCCGGTCGACTTTTTTCGGAACGTGTTGGGACGGGCCCCCCTCGTCCCGTAGGCCTCGTACGAGTGTTCCCGCCGCTCGTACGTATTATTGGGGACCGGCATAGACCC